>NW_026294584.1:148474926-148522426 GCF_007827085.1 Peromyscus californicus insignis
AAATTTTGTGTTCTTTTATTCCATACACCAAATCATGAAAAGGAATGTAAATGTTTTCCTTCCATTTCCGCCATGGTCAAGGTCATCACTTCCTGAATGGATCACTGGAATTGTTTTCTGACTGGAATGTCTATATCCAGCTTAGTCTTTGTTCATAGATTTCTCTTTATTACAATTACATTTTAAATTTATTTTGTGAGCACATACATGTGTTTGGGTGCACACATGTGTCTATATGTATGGATGCTTACATACATTTGGAAGTCAGGACAATTGTAGGAGTCATTTTCTGCTCCACCAGGTGAGTTTCATGAACTCCTTCATCAGACTCAGTGGCAGGCTCCTTTACCCAGCAAGCCATCTCACAGCCCTGTCCACGGATTCTTCTTATGATTTTGTCACTGACCTACCAAAAAGACTCCTATGGTTTTTATCACACTTCTGCTCAAAAATGTCATATGGTTTGACAATAGACTCTCCATAGAGTCCAAGATGGCTGCAAGTCAGTTCTGGGAAGGAGGGAAACAGAGGAGCTTGGGATGTTGGGTAAACATTCTCTGGGAAAGAGCTATTAACACACCCACCCTGTGGTTTTCAAAATGGCTTCACGAATTTTCATGTTACTTCAGTCTCTGTCAACTCAAGGAGAGTTGCAAGTGTCCTCCGTTCTGCACATGTGGAAAAAACAGCTGGAGATCTCACCGCCAGTGACTCTCCAACCCAGGTCTGCCACCTCCGACCTCTCCTATTTCCCCTAGCCATGGGGCCACCTTAGGTCCTCGACAAGGACTTGGGGACTTGTGACACCAGCCTGTTTGGTTTGATTGGTAGGCTTGTACACTTGATTTTACCTTATTCTTCCAACCTGCTCACGTTTTCTCCTTTCTGCTGGCAGCTTTGTCTGAAAATCTCCCATTTTTACAGTTAACCCATGGGGCTCAGAGATTACAGAGGTATGTCCTCAGACTGCCTAGTGCATGCTTCCCGGGCTGGGAGGTTAATTACTTCCTTGCTTTTTTTTTTTTTTTTAATAGAAGAGTGTTAAAGAAGGAGACAAACTGAATAATTCCAGAACCAACTACCATTGTCTCTCATTAAACAATCCCATTAAGACCCCCAAATTATTTCATTCCAACCCTTTCTGGAAAGGTTTATTGTTTTGTTCTTTTTGTTATTGTTTGTTTTGAGACAGAGTCTTGCCTTGTAGCGCAGCTGGCCTCAAACTCATGCCATGGCAATCTTCCTGACTCAGCCCCCCAAGTGCTAAGGGATCACAGGCATGCACTACCAAGCCTAGCTTTTCCACTGTGTGTGTTTGTGTACTGTATATATGTCTTCATGTGGATGTGTACATGTACATGTAAGAGCATGCATGTGTGTTGTGTATATGTGCTCCTATGTAGGTATCTATGTATAAACACCTGTGTGTGCTTGTGTGTGTGTGTGTGTGTGTGTGTGTGTGTGTACACGCATGTGGAGGCCTAAAGTTGATGTCAGATTTCTTCCTCAGTCACTCTCCAACCTATCTTTGAGGCAGGGCCTCTCACTGAACCTGGAACAGTCTAATTTGCCAGATGGCTAGCCAATGAGCTCCAGGGATCTGCCCCATGTCTACCCTATCAGCTCTGGAGTTAGAGATGTGCCTGGTCTTTCTGTGGGTGCCAGGACCTGCACACAAGCTCTCCTGCAGGTGAAGCAAGATCTTTACATACTTAGTCTCCCCATGGAGGTAAAGAAAGGAATTCATCCTTCCACTTCCTATCACCTGCTTAAAAAAGAAAAAGTACCATGTTTCACACCTTCAGTTTTTTGACAGACAAGCCAGAGACATTCCAGAAGTAAACATGCCGGAGTTGTGGCTGTTTGGTCTCTGACTGATGAGTATCTTAGCATCCAATAATCAGAAAAACAGCAAATAGAGAATCCCAAGCCACCTCCCGTCTTCCCTGCCACACTGTGAGTGAGGCACACTGGGGAGGGGGCAAGGCTTGCCGGGAGCCATAGCCTCTTCCCTGGCACCCAATTCACACCTGCATGTGAAGCATGGGGAGCCAGGGATGGCTAAACGTAAATACTAATTCCTCCTCCTCTGGGGCAGAAAAGTTTGAGGTTGATGTGATGAAGTCCCTGAGTTGGTCCTCTGAGTTTTCCACATGAAAATTGTTCACTGAACTCTCGCATGGACCTACACTTCCACCAAGATTCTTCAGAAGAAAAAGCGGCGTCTCCATCAATGGAGATTTTTGTCCCACGCTGAGTGTCACTATGAAGTCTGTCTGACCTGTGGCTGTGAGGCTCCTGAGAAAAAAGATTTGCTGCTGTGGACTGAGTAAATAAAGATGCCCAGGAAACAACAGTGGCAGCCGATAACTCAGAGAGAGAAATGAGGATCGATGCTATTTTTAGTACTAGCTTCCTGATTACGATTGTGCTTGAAGAGCAACTAGCATGAACAATATAAACACAGAGTTCATTTCAGACCCCAAGCCCGCCGCACCGTTCTCGGGTTATTTGAAATGCGCTGTGATCTACAGTCATTTTTCAACTGGCTGACAAGGAATGCAAGTGTAAGTAGCTACTGTAAGGCCCGTGTGCAAAGGTGATCTGAGGAAAGCTGATCGGAGGAAGGCGATTTACTTGTGGAAAATCTCCTAGGGTAGGCATGGTAGCTTGCTTTTATAATCCCAGACTTGAAAGGCTGAGGCAGGAGGCGAGTCATGAGTTCAAGGCCAGCCTGTGTTACATAGTTTCAAATAGGCTGAACCGAAGAGTAAGACCCCCATAATCAATCAATCAATCAATCAATCAATCAGTTCTATCGTGTGTATCCTATCCTCCCTCCCAAGCTAAAATTTACTGAAGACTTGTGGTATTCTAAGTACTGCTCTGAAATTCTCTCTTTAATTAGACAACTTTGTGATGAAGGTAGTCTTAATTGTATCCATCTTACAGAAGTCTTGAAGCCTAGAAAGCTAGCACGTGAACTGGAATGCATCTTTGAATTTACAGTTAAATCCTCATGTCATTATAGGTATAGAAACAAGCTAACATATCCTTCTGCTCCTTGTTCTTTGCTGGAAAAAAGGAGAATCATGTCTTATATGGTGTGCATTTTCCCCAGTGCCGGGGATTGAACTTGGGGCCTCACAAATGCAAGGGAAGTTTCTACCATCAAGCTCTATCCTCGGCCCAAGAACTTGGTCTTAATTATCTCCTCTGTTCTTCCCTCCCAACCCTTCCCCTGCTCCCTCCCACAAGAAGGCAAGGCCTCTCATGTGAAGGTACATTCAGTAGAGGCAAGTCCAAGCCCTTCCCCCTGTCTCAAGGCTGCACGAGGTGTCCCATCATAGGTAGTGGGCTCCACAAAGCCCACTCATGCACTATAGATGGATTCTGATCCTACCGCCAGGGGCCCCCCAAGCAGATCAAGCTGCACAACAGTCTCACCATGCAGAGGGCCTAGTCTAGTCCCATGCAGGCTCCACAGCCATTGATCCAACTTTCATGAGTTCCCTCTAGTTTGGTTTGGTCGTCTCTGCAGGTTTCCCCATCATGATCCTGATGCACTTGCTCATAGAATCCCTCTTCTCTCTCTTTGGCTGGACTCCTGGAGCTCTGTCTAGTGATTGGCTGTGGTGTGTAAAATGAATGAAAAATTTTTCTTAATTCAAATAAATAAATAAATAAACTATCTCCTCTGAGGGCAGGGCCCAGAAAACTGATAGGAACAGAGCTGCCCAGGGTGAGCCAGGAAGAAGTGCAGTGGCCATGCTTGGAACTCTTCCCCCTCCCGTGCCTCCTGTGCTGAGTCTGGCCCCGAGAATCACACAGCTGCTCTCATCATTTCCCAGACCTGAACTAAGTCACAGATACCAAAGTCCAGCTCTAGCCACCGGTTTTTCCTACCACACAAGGAGGGTAATTTCTATGGCCCCCATATAACTGCCGGTCCTTCCTTCCGCCTTCAAGCTACACAGTCACTAAAAGGTGTGGACACAAACCACCTTCTAAACTCTACTAAAGGTGGGACCTTCAGGCCCAGTGAAGCAAGAAACAAACTAATCTATGTTACGTGACACTCTGAATGTCCATGTTGGCAATACAATACCATGACACTATCTCTGTGTAGAGCTTTGTCATGTTTTGTTTTGTTTTTAAATGCGTATGAGTATTTTACCTGAACGTACGTTTGTGTACCATGTGCATGCCCGAAGCCTCTGGAGGCCAGGAGAGGGCATCAGATTCCCCAGAACTGGAGTGAGAGATGTTTGTGAGTCACTGTGTGTGTGCTGGAACTGAACCTGGGTCCTCTGAGAGCAAAGCTGTTAACCACTGGGCCATCCTTCCAGTCCCTGGAGCCCCACTGGTAAGCACTGAAACTATTACTAAATATTTTCATATTTAGTATATATAGAAAATACAGACTAAAACAAGGTAAAAGCCAGTGGCCATTTTAAAGGACAGGATATCTGAGTGTTACTAAACTCGCCACACTCACTGACAGGCTGCTGGCTGCTGTGGTAAGGTATTTCCAACACTCTATGGAGATACCCAGCTTCTGCTCTCTTTCATGCTGTTTCCATGGCCAGTGTCCACTCGAGGCAGAAATGACCATCCATGCTTCTATCCTAACACACAGGCCAGGCCCAGCGTTGGTAGGCTTGATATTCTTCACATGCTCATCACCACTCACATTCCTGAGGTCCAGAGGACAGAGTGCACACTGGGCCAAGTTGAATCGCATGCCGCTCACAGACGGGAAGGGTGCACATGGAAACTCAAGGAACTATTTCTCCAAGAAAAAGGACAGAGGCCTGAAAACAATAGATGTTCTCTTAGCCTCTCTTTATTAAATCAGAATTACTTGTGATCCTTTACTAAAATTACGTAGCACTGACACATAAAATATGTAAGCATGAATATAGTTAAGCTTTCCCCCTCACAACACAGTATTTTTAGATGGACCTAATAATAGTAGCACATATTTTAGAGATTTGGGTATCCACTGGTATATAAATGCCTCCTGTTGACATTCAAGCCAAAGACAGAGACCAAAAATCTGTTATTCCTATAGACTGAATACTTGCTCCTAAGAAGGTGTCCTGATAATTTTACAAAATGTTTAGTTCCACTTCTCGGTATTTCCAGTTGTCCTACTTCTCAGGAAGGGTGTGCCTACATGTCACATCTCATCTATGGTTCCTTCCAGGTCCCTTCTCATGCTTCTCCAACCTTACTGTCCCCTAATGAGACTAACTTACATTAACTGTACCCATGAGCTCTCCTGACCTCCGGCTTCTGTTGGCTAGCCAATAGGGAGACCCAGGGGGAGATGAGGAGGGACAGGAGAGTAAAGAGGAAGCTGTATCCCTGGATGGATGGTCCCGGTGCCTGCCGAAGACACCCTTTCTACACCACTGTCTGCGTCATCATTCCTTCCCAGCCCTGCCCTGGCTCCTGGACAGCTGACACATGTATGACTCACTGACACACTTCCCACATCTTTGTAAACAATCTCTTTATTAAACTCTCCTCCAGTTTTCCTATTTTAAACATATTGCCTGTTCCTAGTGGGACCTTAGTTAATATAATTTGCAAAAAATTTAATAGAAAAAGATCAGAAAGAAATAGAGAGGGTGACTACAGACTATTTCATTAATTGCCTGGTTATTGCTAAAATTCCTTCTCTTGGGGAGACTAAAAAATGCCCACCTCACTCCTTCTAAGGTCCCAACAACAAACCAAAGTTCACCCTGGGAAACCAATGGGTATATTGGGCTTAATTACAGAGCATGGGTGAGGGGGTGCTGACAGGACCGTGGATGACCCCAAAAAGCAGCTGCACTGAAATGTCTGCATCCAACCTGTCATGAATGATGGCTTCCCCATAACTGCAAAGGTGGGACCCCCGCCAATTAAGCTCCCCAGCTTATATAATCTAGCCTTTCCCCCAGACCACATGCATTTATGGCAGAATTGCATAAAATGGCTTGGAGGAGGGACTAGATGCTCCCCAGCCCCTTTCTAGAAAGAATGGCAGCTGTCAACAAACCAGGCTATGATGATCTTAGACACAGCTGGTCTTGTGATAGCGGCACTTGTTCTGCTCCAAGGATGGCCCTGTCCGACAGTGACAAAGAACAAAATGTGAGAAATGTTCCAAGCAACTTGATGTTTGGATTCACACACATTTTCACTCTAACTACCCTTAAAAACCTACACATTAGAAGTGTAAACCAAGGCTGATAGCAGACATTTTCCACTTGAGAGAGAGTTTTAGGATATAACTATTTGTAAATCTCTTCTCTATTTATCTTTTGTTTTGTTTTCCCCTTTTTTTTTGAGACAGAGTATTGCTATATTCTCCAGGCTGGCCTTGAACTCACAATTTTCCAGACTGTAATTATAAGTGTGTGCTGTGATGCCTGGCCCTTAGATACAGTTTTGATAAACACAAGAGATAAAAGAAGGTGATGCTTTGGGAAGATGCCAAGGAAGGTGGACGATTTGCTATTTAAACTCTTCCTTTCCAGTTTCTTCTTTCACAAGTACTATTCACTGCCAGCTCAGAGGAAACAGCTGTTTCCATTGCAATCATTAACATTTTTCAGTGTTTGTTCCGTTTGCCAAGGTTCTAGAACAATTATGATGCTGGTGGCAGGTGGGGGGGATTAGAGGAACAGAAGTTGTGAGAGAAAGAATCGGGAGCTTGAGTAGATAGAGATGACACCCCACAGTGGGAGACCTCTGGCCGATGAGAGTTTGGAGTAAGGGACAGAGGAGAACGGAGCAGAGGGACCAGATGGTTGGATCACTGGATATTATGCAAGGAGATTAAGGGGGGAGGGGAGCTGGCCAAACTTCAGGACTGTCAGTAACCAGACAACAATAACCTGGGAGCTATTTAGCCTACATCCCACTGAAAACAGGGCTCCTATCTAGTATGGTTCAATGAGCATACTCTAAGGATGGCGGGCTTCCTCATACTTGCCTGCTATTTGTCAGATCCAATGATAGTCTCTGTTCATAAACAGAGGGAGCAGGGCTGTTGCCTTAGGAGATCTCCTAAATCTGAGAGACAACAGAAGAGAGAGACTAAGAAGGAAAAGATCAGAAATTAGCATTCAAACTCCCATGCTTCTAATTCACATCAAATTTCCTTCCGAATTTCAGAGGGTTGACAAGATGGCTCAGCAAGTACAGGCACCTGCCACAAAGCCTAACTACCTGGATTTGACCCCTGAGACCCACATGGTAGAAAGAGAAACACAGCCCCCATAAAGTGTTCTCTGACTTCCACATGCACACATGTGTATATGTATGCACACACTCAAGCACACATGCATACATACACACACACATTCATATGCACACAAGATAAATAAAAATATAGCTAAAAATCAAAAGGAAAAATTTCTATCATAGTTCACTGTCCTTTGGCTGAAGCCCTAGGAACTGTCTCAGTTAATGAGACTGGGAGTTACTCTGTTTCTGGTCTCTAGCTCCCTGCTGGAGTGGTAGAACGCTCACCTAACATATTCTGAGACCTTGGGTTCGATCCCTAGCATAAGGGGAGAATGCCTACTGTTACTCTTGATTGTCTATCTATCTGTTTAAAATATGTTTAAAGATGCTTGTAAAGAATCCAAGGAGTGAAAGAACGTATTTGTCTTTGTCGTTTTGGCTTTTGGGCATTCTTAAGTCTAAGATTTTTGTCTGGGTGTGCACCCCCAAGACCGCTGCTTTTAGTTGCTCAATTGATTCTGCGATTTAATGGAAAGTACTATCCTCTTTCCATTCAGTCAGGATAATTGTTGCCCAGGCAAATCATTATAATTAAATTCAATTTAAAAGTGAGAACCCACCTGCAACCATATGTTAAATCTGCTTTTGGATAAAGAACTTGGTATTTTCACTTCGTATTAAATGCAAAGGTGTGTGACGACAGGAGATTTTTCAATGGAGGTAGTTAGGGAGCTTTGCCTCTTTTTCAAATGATTAATTATAATTTACATGTGTCTGAAAGGAAATTACTTAAACCTTAGAAAAACATTTCCATTAAATAGAATCTGCCATTAAATGGGCTTCTGGCATGTTGATTTGGTATTGACACAAGGAAATAAAGAAACAGAGATGAGAAAAGTACATGCAGTGTTTTTAGAGGATGTTTGACTAAAACACAGAGGGTTCTTGGAGAGGACATTTGGCATGGTTTGACTCCCAAAACATCTTCTATACCCTGTTTCCACACCGGGGGGGGGGGGGACAGTCTTCCTGATTTAAGCCAATATTCTGTTTTCCTGGCCTTGGCGATTTCATTAGATCACAGTCAATGGCAGATTTGCTAGAACTTCTGAGAAGGAAAAAAATAATCTTCTCTTTGGGAGCTCCATAAAGAGATCCCCACATACCTCATGGGAGGTGGTGTTAAATGTAAGACTTACAAGCTGTTGCCCTTCTAGAAGCTTCGCCCCCACTGACTATGATTCATGGTGCGGGAAGATACTCTGCATGACACTAGGAGAAAGGCAATCATCAGTATCACCCAGCTAGAATCCCCGCAACCTGCAACAGTGGCCTTCCTGTGGGATATACTAGTGCAATAGTGGCATAAGTGTTTCAGGAATAACCAACCACTGTTTTTATTTAAGACCCACTTCATGAGATGAAACCCATATCCAGTACTGCTAAAGTAGCCAAGAACCTGAGACTAGATAAGCCGTGAGCCTAGGGAACAACCTACTACTACTGTTCTGCTAAAGGAACAGAGCCATTGAATGACTCCTTGGCAAATGGAACATACTGCTACACCCATGGATCAGTGCTTCTCTCAACCCATATCAGAGAAGCTCCTTCTTGAGTAGTTGACAACTAACACAGAGACCCATAACTTGAAGATGTGCAGATAGGGAAAGACTTTGGAGCACTCGGTCTTAAATGGAATATCTTTACCAAACCTCTCCTCCCCTCAAAGCTCAGAGATCTATGCAGAAGAGGTGGCAGAGAGATTGAAAGATGGAGAAGTAATGGTTGACTTCAAGGAGAAAGTGTCTTCCAGACACAACATGACTGATACATATTTGAACTCACAGAGCGTGTAACAGTACACACAAGACCTGCACAGATTCAAGCCTAACAGGGTCTCAGAACTGAGAGGGGAAAGTGGACATGGGATACCACCCCAAGGCAAAAGACTATTTATTTGCAATTGGTACCAGCTAGCAAAAGGAAAGTCAGTTTTCTCCAATAGAATGTCCTTCAACCACACTCCAGGGTAGGCTCCATGCCCTGCAGTAGTTGGCCAACACAAACGATTTGTTTTGTTTTGCCTTTTGTTGTTTTTTGGTCTTATTGGTCTTTTGATGGCTTGTTTTGGATTTTGTGTGTGTATTTTTGTGGGTTGTTTTTTTTTTTTTTTGAAAGAGAGTTAGGTGGGGAGGCAGGTAGGGAGTACCTGAGAGGAGTTGGGAAGGGGAACAACATAATCAAAATGTATTATATTAGAAAATTAACTAAAAAAGAGAAAATACACGAGACTTCTAAGTGTTAAGTCTCAAAGAAACTCAGGACAAATGACTAACTGAGGTACGGACTCTGGCCACCAGTCATCCTCAGTCCCTACTCACAAGTACCTGGTACAGAGTCATCCGAGTTGGCATACCCTCACGCCTACCCTAAACCTCTCCAGCCCCTGAGATTCACTTCCTTCCTCCAGCTTCTCCTTTCCTATAAACCCACCCATTTTGGATACACGTCCTCTTGATTCTCTTGGTGCTCTTGGCTCCTGGTTCCTCTCGTGGCCTCCTCTCTCTCCTCTCTTCTCTTCCTCTCTCACTGCCCACCCTCACCCCCACCGGTCTGTCTCCTCTTGTGGCCCAGTTCAGTTTGAACCCTTCCAGAGGCTTTTTCTCCCTCATACCTACAATAAACCTCCACCTCCACCGTATCTAGGAGTAGTCATGGCCTCATTTTTCATTCACTAAGTAACTCTGCCTTTTTCAATCAAGAAGCGAGGTCTAGAGTAAGCAGGGTCATTGATGACTGCATTAGCTACTCTTCTCATCATGGGCACAAAGCATCTAACAAAAGCAACACAGAGAAATGATGTAAGGCATGATGGTGAGAGCATGAGGCTGCTGGTCACACTGTATCTACAGCCAGGAAGTAGAGAAAGGTCAATTTAAGTACTTAGCTTTTTTTTCCTTATTACCTTTTTTTACTTATCTATCACAGTAGCTCATGCTGTGCACATGTAGGGTGGTCTTTCTGCTTCAGTTAAATCCCTCTGAAAACACCTCCATAGACACACCTACACATGTGTCTCCCAGGCAATCTTAAATTCGGTCAATTGACAATGATGATTAACTATTATAAGTCTACTCTTGTCAATTTGACACCCATATTAGTTATAACAGCCCACTTCTGGTTCCCTAAGAGGTTTTTGGCTAGCTCAAAGAAAATGGCATTTAGCTCATCTTCAAGAGTCCCCTAAGTCTTAACAGTTCTAACACTGTTCAAAAGTTGTTGTAGCTTTGTTTTGTTTTTTGAAACTCATGGCAATCTCTTAAGTGAGACTCACATAAAATGAAAACGTAAGCAATATTTGTCATATACAATGTCACAGAATAAATATCCCCATTCCAAAAGGAAGAGACAAAGTATAGTGAGGAAAGATCAGGCTTCAACAAATATGAAACCCAGCAAGGACAACTACAAATCCTGCAGCCTTGTGTCTGGCATTCCCTCTTAGTATCATCATCTGATCCCCAACAGTCTAGGGGAGCCCCAACCCTCTAGCCTTGCAGCCAACCACACACGTAACCTCCTTTTCAGGCCAAACTCATCCTTAGTGCTGCCCTGTAATCCAGAATCTCCATTAAAACCTGGACCTCGCCTTAGCAGCTTCAGATAAGGACCTCTCAGAGCCTCCTTGTAGGAAATGCTACCTTGCCGCACACTGTCCAGTCTTAGCAGCTGTCTGGAATCCTGTTGAAAGCTCAACCACTGCTGTAGTGTCCTCCCTCCTTAGCTGACGCAGGAAAATACTTCCCTGGTCAGTTGTCCTCAAGCAGTGATCCCCTGCAGTAGCAATCTCGATTTAGTCTCTTTGCTTTCAACTGAATCTGTATTTCTAGACGCTGGAGCCTTGGCTAGGGAGGGTCTCACCCTCAAGGCACCTCGCCCATTCTGCAGATGCAAAGCACATGGTCTCACCTAAAAGAGTTAATGACTACAGATGCTGTCTGCACCCTATGGTCTGCAACTAACCTCATGCCATGTTCATTAATAAACTCCACATTTTTCATCTCTTTCTAATTTGAATTCTCATTATAAACGCAGTAAAGAAAAACCATACAACAGCCGAAATGTTACACCCTCTCTACCACCAAACAAATTAGTACACTATTGGGTTCAGCCTGTCTCAAATTTCTATAATACGAACAAATTGCAGCCAGATTCCTTGACAGAAAACAATCTTAATGACTTCTGACCCAGGTTTCAGCAGAGACCTTGCTCCTCTCAGAAACCTCATGAGCTGAACCTCCACTTTCCACATTCCTCTCAGTATTCTGATCTTCTGAGCTCACCAGAATAGCCCGCCAAATTCTACTTACAGTATGCCATGGCTCTGAGGCCTGTAGCTCTATACTCTCATGAATTTTCCCACAAACTGGTTGTAAAGGCCTGTGAACACTCCTCAGTACTCATTTCCTGCTTTCAGTCACTCTTCTCGTTGCTCTTACCACACCCCTGACAAAGGCTACTTGAGGGAGCAAGGACTTATTTGACTGTCTGAAGGGCGGTGGTGCGAGCATGAGGTGCTTAATCACGTCATGTAGCCATGGGGAGACAGAGGTGAGTGCGAAATCTCAGCTTGCTTTTTTCCCCTTTTCCTTTTCATTCCACTCTAGGATTCCAGCCCATAGGATGATGTCATTCAGATTCAAAGTGTGATTTCCCTCTTGTGTGAAACTTCTCCAGAAACACCCACATAGACATGCCTGGATGTGTGATCCTAGATGACCCTAGGTGAACCTAAGTGATCCTAGAACCAGTCGAGTTGACTGGATCACCACAGAGGTGTAATTTAAGTCATTCTGAGAAATGAGAGGCATCTGTAGATCATTCAACCGTGAGTACTCATCTTCATGCTTTGAGCTAATTTTGGTTTCAGATTCTTTCAACCACTAAGATTTTGTCCACGTTGAAGCAAAATGTCTTCCAGTGTGTGACTCAGTATAGCACCGGTCAACACCTGCAATATTGAGATGGTGTTTGGGATCTGGGGCTCCTAAGCCTGACTGAATCACCTGAAAACTTAATAAACATGCATGTAAAACTTGAAAACCAAGCTGGGCGGTGGTGGTGCATGCCTTGAATTCCAGCACTTGGGAAGCAGAGGCAGGCAGATTTCTGTGAGTTTGAGTCCAGCCTGGTCTACAGAGTGAGCTCCAGGATAGCCAGGACTGTTTCACAGAGAAACCCTGTCTTCAAAAAAAAAAACAAAACAAAACCTGAAAACCAGGCTGGACATGGGGTACCATTAATATTAATATTCAGGATGCTGAGGCATGAGAATATCATTACAAGGCTGCACTATGGAGTGACACCTGTTAACTCTCTCCTCCTCTCCCACCAAAAAGAAGATAGAAAACCTCAAAGACCAAAAACTTTAGGAAATTACTTTTTAAATAGGTGATTTGAGAACAGGATCTCATAAAAAAAAATTAGCCTGAGGGAAAAAGAAACAGAAGAAGGTAAAAGCAATTGAAGAGGTAGACATGGGGCTGGAGAGACCGTTCTGTGGTTAAGAGCATTTTGTTGTTCTTTCAAGAGACCCAAGTTCAATTCCCAGTGCCCAGGCAGCTCACAACTACCTGTCACTCCAGCTCCAGGGGATCCAATGTCTCTGACCTCTACAGGTACCCACCCCAGCACACACATACATGCAAACACCATTAATTTTTTTTAAAAAAATCATATTTTATACATTATTAGTTTAAAAAATAATTTTTTAAAAGCACATTTAATTCTGTTATTCAGCTTTTAATTATTTAGAATCAAATTTTTAAAGTACTGTGCCAGACCTTGATCAAATAGATTACAAGGCCAAATAGCACGAACTCTTCCCCTCAAGGGCTTGTTGTTTTTTAATCCGATAGGTTTTGCATCATCGAGAACAGAACATCTGCCGTAAATAAACCACGCAGATCTATTTACTTCAGCTCATGTTGCAGAGGTCTCTGTCCACAGTCCTTGGGTCCACTGATTTGGGCCCATGTCAGGCTGACCATGTTGGCAGTGGGAGTATGTAGTGAAAGGCTGTTCACTTCGTGGTAGACAATAAACAGGAATAGGAAAGGACTGGAGTCCAGGTATAACCTTCAAGGGCACGCTTCCCCCACATGATCCATTTCCTCCAACTAGGTTCTACCCCCAAAAATATCACCACCAGCCAGGAGCCAAGTGTTCAACACAACACGAGAGCCCATGGGGACATTTCCTCCTCAAACCATAGCAGTGAAGGAAGATGCTTGTGTGCGTCTAAGTCCAATGCCCCTGAAAGGCAAGGGCTGAGAAATCCTTTCTGTCACTTCACGGCTTCCTCAACGCGTTCACACTCATCCTGTCATTTGATTTCTCACAACAGCCCTTCGAGATAGGCAGCTGCACTTCCTCATTTGGCATAAAGCAACTGAGATTAGAAGTGTGCAAAGATAAATGTAAATGAATGTCACCGTGGCATTATTCAAAGGGGGAAAAGAACCGAAAACCACTCACATTATCTATCAACAGTGGAGTGGCTAAACACATTCTGTTCTTCCAGAAAAGGAAGTAGTAGGCAGCTGTGGAGATAATGAGGTGAAATTTCTCTTCTAGGTAGAAGCAAGTAAGCATGTTCTATCCTTTCCTACCGATGGGGTTGCCAAGTTTATACACCAAAAGTGCAACATGTCTAGCAAAATTTCTTTTTCAGATAAATCATTTTTTAATAAATTGCATTTTTTTGAATTGGCATACAAAGTATCAGGCATCATTAAGGAATTTTCAAACACAGCATGTTTCAGTAGGTTTTTCTCTCTCCTTCAACAATGAATGTTTTTAGTGTGTGTCCTGTGCAATATTTAAGATAGAGAAATTATCCATGGTGACTTGTATTTTATCTGGCAACCTGATACTGAATATAACCAAAATTACGGCTGAAATGCTTTAAGTTACTAATAACTGAAGGTCCTAGCAACGAAAGAAGACCACGAACCATGTGATCTCTGATTTCTGGAGACTTTGTTCGCTTTCTTTTCTTGTCCCGGGGCGGGCACTGAAAATCCATCCAAACCCAAAAGCTGTGAACTCAGACCCAAGAGCCCAAGACAAGTCCTCCCTCTCTGACCCGAGGAATGAGAATAGGGTCCTGTATATGATCGAGATAATAAAGTAAGGAATGTTCTTTTTCCTCCTCTCCCTTCCCCTCCTTTCTTTCTTAATCAAGAGTCACAGCAAGCCACATGCCAGAGCTCCAGCGCAGCCTAGGAGTAGCCAGACAGCCACCGTAGTGTTGGTAAATAGACACCCAAAACTCTCAGGTGACCCTTTTCCTGGACAAGAGGAGCTATGAGCTGACCCGTGTAGGGGACACCTTGTGTGTCACTTAGGTGTGGAAGCCAACTCAACTGCAGGACATTTGTGGCCAGCTCAGCAGAACAAATCTCCTGGTTTCCATCAAAGGACCAGAAAGGGCAGAGGACTGGAGAATTTGAACAGGGAGAGTAGTTAAGAAAAAATAACCTGTATGTATAGCTGTAAGGGAACTCAGGGCTCAGTCTTGACAGGCATATGATCGCAAACAATGTTCTGAAGTGTAAAACAGAACTGTAGGATCAAACTCCACCCGGGCTCCTGGTGGATCACTTGGTAGCGCACACGTGGGGCAGATTCAGAAAACAGTCCAAGGTATATGGAAACTGAGCTGATTTGGCATAGCCTTGAAGAAACAGGAGGGATTAGCACATGAAACACACCTGGCTTGGATACCTCAGCTGGCAACCAACCTCCAGGATGATCCGCAGTGTCCTGGCATCCTGGTGTTCATACCCTTTCTTCCTGTAGCATTCTGGAGTAGGACAAAAGTGAGTCCTCATGTTTCGTGAGAGTATAAAGGCTGTGCCTTTGGTGTTGGGTTCATTTACTCTTCATTCTCTACTGAAAGAAAGTCATGCCATGAGTAATCCTACAGAGGGACCGAATGGCTGAGGTCCAGGCAGTACCCATGTGAATGAATTTAGAAGTGGGCTGTCAAGATGCAGCAAGGTCATGCACCATCATAAGAGAGCCTAAGCCACAACCACACGATGCAGCCATGTCTTAAACTTCTAGATGTCAGGGTTTGTGAGGTGTTTGCTGTGTCAAGATACTAGGTTTGGCATGTTCTATGGTACAACCATAGCCGACAAAGGTCCAAGCCGAAAGCAACAATCTCCACAAGGTTGAAACAAGCTACAGCATCTCAGAGGGATCAAGCTCTCAGTGATGCAACTCAGACTACTTGAGTGAGAAAGGATCACGGTAATTTGCAGATCTACCACATAATCCCACAATTCCAGTGCTGTATATAGACCCAAATGAACTGAAATCAGCGTATTCATATAGCTCATTTCTGGCCTCAAACTCACTGTACAGCCCAGGCTCCTACTGAACTCCTTGATTCTCCTGCCTCTGCATCCCAAGTACAGAGATTAAAAATATATGTTACCATGCCTAGCTAAGTCTAGAAATAAATATTTTATTTGTTACTATATGTTATATAAAATGTATTACATTGCTTAAATTAAGATTTGTATAATAAAACTGAGACTCAAATCTGTTATTCTGTCCAAATTCACAGTAACAAAGTGTGGAGACTCCAAAGAACTCATACATGCCTAGGTTGTTTTGTTGTTGCTATTGGTCAAGATTTATTTTTATTTTATGTATTTGGGTATTTTGCCCATATGTGTGTATGTGCGCTATGTGCATGCCTGTGCCTTTGGAGGTCAGAAGAGCTGGACCCCCTGGAACTGGAGTTGCCAATAGATGTGAACCACCATGTGGGTGCTGGGAACCAAACTTGTTTCCTCTGCAGTAGCAACAAGTGCTCTTCACCACTGAGCCGCCTGTCCAGCCCTGCCTAATGTTCTTTTTAATAACCATGAGAAATGGAAAGCCAGATAGGAGAGACAGGATATTGAGAAAGGCTTTACAGGGATAGGTCTTAAGACATGGAAAAAGTCAAAGCTGGAGATAGTGGATAAGCCCCTCTGATGAAGAAAACACTCTGAGGACAAGAGCAGGGGCATGCAGCACACACCTGTAATCCTAGCACATGGGAGCCTGAGGCAGCAAGATTGTGAGTTCAAGGACATCCTAGGCTACATATGGAAACCTTTAAAAAAAAAAGGGGGGGGGCAGAAAAAACCACTCTTAAGAAAGTTCATATCCATTAGCTCCATTATACAAATATATAGATGTCACTAGTATAACATGATACAGAGATATTGTAGGGTGTGAGGGCTTTGAGAAGTCCCCCGGGGGCTTAGACAAGCATGGCGGTATGCACCTGTTTCTTAGAACTTGGAAGGAAGAGGCAGGAAGAACAGGAGTTCAGTCATCTTCAGCTACACCGTGAGTTTAAAGCCAGCCTGAACTACATGTGATCTTGTCTCCAAAAACAAATAATAAGCAAAAGGCCCTATGGGTTTTGAGAATTAGGAATACATTCACAAGATTAAGAAAAATGCCAGGAAAATGAAGGACGAGGCAGGCGGGAGATTATAGCAAGAGTGACTCCTGCCTCCACGAGTCCAGGGGGAATGAGAAAGAAGACCACGGCAGAGGAATGGAAAGGGGAACCGGCGCCAATGGAAGAATTTAAGGGGCAGGGGAGCCGTTGAAAGAGCCCTGGCAGTGGGAAGCTCCCTGACCTAGGTCAAGGACTAGGTTGGATTTGGGGAGGTGGTAAACACAAATGGCATGGAAGGGCATGTTTTCTTCCAGCGACTACAGCAAATATCTGCTGTCCACCCGTTCTTACAATTTGATTTTGTACTCTCTTAACTTGGAAATATAAGGGCTCTGGCCCTTTTCCCTTGAATACCAGTGGAATTCTTCGCCCTTTCAAGCAGCACTGGGCAGCAGATACAGAATCTGGGAGGAGCTAGTGTCTAAAGGGCAAGACAGTGGGCTGGTGAGACGGCTCAGCAGGTGAGAACACCTGCCAGCTTGTTTCCCAGCACCCGCATGGTGGCTCACAACCATCTACAACTCCAGTTCCACCAAGTCTGATGCCCTCTTCTGACCTCCATGGGCACCAGACACACACGTGATGCAGAAACAAAACAGGCACATGAAATAAATAACTCTAAATATATGTGTGTGTGTGTGTGTGTGTGTGTGTGTCTGTGTCTGTGTCTGTGTGTCTGTGTGTGTGTGTCTGTGTGTGTGTCTGTGTGTGTGTGTCTGTGTGTGTGTGTGTGTAGTTCTGGTTTTGTTTTGTTTTTTGTTTTTTGAGACAAGGTTTCTTTGTGGACCCTTGGCTGTCCTGGAACTAGCTCTGTAGACCAGGCTGTCCTCAAACTCACAGAGATCTGCCTGCCTCTGCCTCCCAAGTGCTGGAATTAAAGGTATGCACCACCACCTAGATAAAAATGTGTTTTTAATTTAAAGGAAGAAAGACAACTTCTCCTTATTCACTGGAACACTTACACACAAAGCCATAAACCCCCATCATTAAAGATTTCCAAAGGCTTTGAGTCTTCCATGCTGTGAGAAAGTCAACCCATAGGCACGAGCCATGTGAAGGCTTCCAGGCTTGCCTTTGTTTTTCTTGTCATGTGTATCAGACATGCAAGTGATCTTCCTTGTCTTTCCAAATAAACGCATGGATATCACGGGGCAAAAATGTGATGGCTAATCTTTATTGCACACAATATAACCAGTCACTTCATTCCTGTCACTACACCTTCCTCAACATGGTGGACTGTAACCCTCAAACTGCAAGCCAGAATAAACCTTCCTTTCCTTAAGGGCTTTATGGTCAGGGATTTTGTCACAGCAATGAGAGAGTATCTTACGGTACAAGTGGTAACTCGCACTCGCTCTGCCCTTCCTGACTCACAGATAATGGTTGCTGGTCTACATCAATAAACTTAGGAGTGGTTTGTCATGGGCAATAACCAGAACAGGCAACCTTTACTTACCAGCAAATCAGTGTTCTGTATTTAATGGGCGGTGAGCCAGGTTGGAAGGGGACAGTAACAGATAGTCAAAGATGAGGAGGTTTCCAATCAGAAGGCCAAAATAAGACATATCCCTAGACCTGGTCATGCAGAAGTACCTAGTGAGGGACAGTCAAGCAGTGAGACATTTTCCACCAGCTTAGCTGCTGAGAGTAAGGCAAGGTAGTGTGGACCAAGGCTGTGATGAGTTAAAGTACATGGGATAAACTGGGGCTGTGAATGTTCTAAGAAAGCAACAAGATCTCGTTAAAAACAGACTGCTCAGTTGCAATGAAGGCCCAGCTGGATTTAATGGCATGAATTTGGAATGCATCATATCAGCCCAGTAGGATCGTGTCCTCCAACAATGTTTAACAGTTTGAAAGACAAAGTAGGAAATTCAGTAGTGGGAAAGATCTTAGCTTTATGTGGCATGACAACTACCACACATCCCTTAAGTCGTTTAGTAAACATCTACTTAATACCTACTATATGTCAGAAAGTATGCATGATGGAGTAAAGGGGAATGTGTAACTGAGCATAAAGTACATGAAATGAAAGGGCCTTGAAGGAGATAAAGGTTTTTCTCCAGAGGAAATAAGAATGACACTCCCTTTAGTAATTGCATTAAAATGAGCACAAATATTACAGCTTTAAAAAAGTAAGTCTTTGGGTCCAGAGAGATGGCTAGACAGTGAAGAGTGTTTACTGGTCTTGCAGAAAACCTGGGGTTGAGTCCCCAGCTCCTGCATCAGGCAATCCTCAACCTTCTGTGACTCCAGTTCTGTGACTCCAGTTCTGGGGATCCTGTAGCTCCTGTTGGCCTTTCCAGGCACCTGCAAGCAAGTGGTGCACATAGACTCATACACACACAAATACAGGTAAGTAAATAAATCTTAAAGGAGTCAGGAAGCAAGCCTCAGATAAAAGAAGACTCCCCTCACACCTGCGTCCCTGGGAGTTCTTAGCTGAGAACTGAAATGAGGGAAGAGGAACTGTCACTCTAACTTAAGATCTTCAGTGGTACCCGAACTTTGGTCAAGTTATTATTTCCTCTTCATTCTGAGATTGTTTTGAGATACTTAACATCTAGTTAGATTGTCTAAGTGAATGTCCACGATTTTGAGAATAAGTAGCCATTGACTAGATAATATATTTTGAAGTTCAGCTGGATTTCCTCACAAGGAAATTTGGGTTTGGTTTAGCTGAACGCTGATGCTTTACAGGTCAAGGACCAAAAGGGTGTGTGATGCTCTCAAAGTGAAAGGAGCTATCCCAATATCACATTTCTCTCGGTGTCTGAAAATCATCTTAACTGTGTCAAAGTGCTCATCTCCAAATCTTCCTGATACTTGATAGTGACCTATGCCCCACATTATATCAACTAAAAGTGAATGAGGCTATAGCCATGGGTCTATGAGTTGTTTATGGCCATGATGGATCAGCCTGTCAGCATTTAAAAATAAAAATAATTGGATTTACGGCTTCCTTGGTGGCTTTGACAGTTGGGATCTAAGTTCTTCCATTGAAACCAGAATCTTGGGTTGCTCATATATAAAATGACAAAGTATTTATTTATATATAGTGTGACATGGATTCACCATAGATACAGGGGTTTATTTCTGGACTCTCAGTGCTAATTCACTGATGTGCAAACCTTATGTATACTTTAAATTCTCTTTAGATTACTTGGAATGCCTAACTCTATGTAAGCTATGTAAGTAGTTTCATGCTGAAGTTAGTGTATAATGGCAAGAGAAGTCTGCATATGCTCAGTAGAGATGTACTGCTTTTATTTTTCCAAATAATGTCCATCTACAGTTAGCTGAATTCATGGAGTGGAATCCATGATACGTGTAGCCCGAACTTAGTTTTAGAAGAGCCAGGCAACTTGACAGTTACGCTTGATCACATGACTCTAATGTATGGCTAGCTCCTTGTGAGTAACAAGGTCTTGGGGCAGTGTACTAGACAGTTTTATGATGGGGGAATGTCTTTCTGTATGCTGTGAAAATATGTTGCTCTGATTGGTTGATAAATAAAGCTGTTTGGCCTGTGGCAAGGCAGCTTAGAGGCAGGTGGAAAATCCAAACAGATAGACAGGAAGAGAAAGGAGAGGAAAAAGCAGATGCCAGATGCCACCAAAGGAACAACATGCCAGCAGACCAGTAAGCCATGGCCACATGGCAACTTACAGATTAATAGAAATGGGTTAGTTTGAGATATAAGAGCTGGCTAGCAAGAAGCTTGAGCCATGGCCATGGCCATGCAATTTATAATTGATATAAGCCTCTGTGTGTTAACTTGGGTCTGAGCAGTTGCAGGACCTGGTGGGACACAGGAATTTTATAAATGGCTGTGGGACCTTGGTGCCAAGCGAGACCAGGAAAACTTCTTGCTACAGTTTTATGTCAACTTGACACAAGTTAAAGTCATCTGAGAGGAAGGAGCCTCAATTAAGAAAATGCCTCCATAAGATTGGGCTGTATGCAAGTCTGTAGAACATTTTTGTAATTACTGATTGATGTGGAAGGGCCCAGACCATTGTGGGTAATGCTGTCCCTGGGCTGGGGTCCTGGGTTCTATAAGAAAGCAGGCTGAGGTCAGTGGTGGTGGTGGTGCACACTTTTAATCCCAACTCTTGGAAAGCAGAGGCAAGCAGATCTCTGTGAGTTTGAGGCTAGCCTGGTCTACACAGTGAGTTCCAGGACAGCTAGGGCTATAACAGTGAAAACCCTGTCTTGAAAACCCAAAAACAAGAAAAAAAAAAGAGAAAGCAAGCTGAGTAAACCATGTGGAGCAAGTCAGTAATCAGCTGGCTTCTGCACCAGCTCCTGCCTCTAGGTTCCTGCCCTGTTTGAGTTCCTGTCCCAACTTCCTCCAATGATGGACTGTGATGTGGAAGAGTAAGCCAAATAAACCCTTTCCTCCCCAACTTGCTTTTGGTCATGATGTTTCTTCACAGCAATAGAAACCGTGAGTAGGACATGCAGCCTCTGAACCTCCTGGTATTAAGGGCTTTCCAGACACAATGACTATGGCCCCAGAGCCTGAGACAAAGTGTGTCTTATTTGACCCAGCGGGGAAAGGACAGAAACCTGAACATGAAATCTCTGGATTATTTAAATATATGTATCCTTCTCTGGACACTGTCACCCTGTATTCTCGCTTGCAATAAAACTGCTGTGTGGTTATAAATGGTCTGAGGTCTGTGCCCAGTTTCAGCAATCAGCAATGGAACACTTAAAGTAATTGATACAATTAATGCGCAGAGCATGGAGGACAAGCAGACAGAGATCTCTTGGGGGAAAGGCTTATTTATTTATTCAGTCTTTATTGAGTGTTTACTGGTTTAAAAAATCTCACTAGGCAACTGGCAGACAAAAATAATTCAGACGTGACCCTTGATCATAAGAGGTTCACATTGGGAAGAAAAATATATAGACAGACAAACCAAAGCTCACAATCTGTGATAACAACTGCCAGAGGAGGGGTTTGCAAAACCAAGGAGAAAGAGGATAAATTATTCTGAGGGAGTTTTTACCGCTTTTGTATTTGCACTTAGAGAAGATGGGTGTGAGTTACCAAGAAGCAGAGAAGACAGCGCAGAGACACACGCACTCCAAAACCAGGAATTATAACTCTTCATCAATAAAGAGCGATTTAAACAAACTACATATGTGCAGCTGAATACCGTCTAGATACTGCCTTAAATTGCACTGAAAAGCAAAAGAATATTCTCTAAATTATCTACATTAATGTGTGTGCACATGCATTTGTGTGTACATATATGTGCATGTGTGTGTATGTGTGTGCAATGCATATATGTATACACGCATGTGAGGGCATGTATGTGCATGTATGTATGTGTGTGTACATGTATGTGTGTCTGTGTGTGTGATTTTTAGTCCTATTTGAGAAATGACTTAATTATAATAACATTGTTTAGCCATACTCAATGAGGTAAAAGCAGTAATATGAAGACAATTTTCCAAAGGATTAAAAACATGAAGTCACAAATTTAAGGTGCTTATGAACACAAAACAATAAAAATAAAGAAATCATATTACACGTATAAGATTGGTAAAGGCAAAAGGCAAAGGATCAGTCCTGAAAGATGACATCTAGATCAATAAAATAGCATCAAAAGACCAGAGATCAACCCTTGCATTTATGATAGGTTGATTCACGGGAAATGTCAGGAAAATTCAAGTGAATATTCTTTTCAACAAGTGAGTTAGCCATCCATATGCAAAAAAAAATGAATCTGAGCCCCCCCCCACACCACATGCAAAAATTTACTCAAAATGGATCATAGTTCTACCTACAATAGCTACAGCTATAACATTTTAAAAATATGAGTAAATTTCATGATCACACGTCAGGCAGTGACATCCTAGGTAGAACACCAAAATCAGAACAGGCAGAAGACAATACAAATGGACGAGATGTTATCATGGGAGCATTTGTGTTTCAAAGGCATCAACAAACTGAAGAGAAAACCAACACAATGAAGCGAGTGTTTATAAATAATGCATGTGGTAAGAGGCTTGAATCCAGAATGTTAAAGGGGTCTTATACCTTATAAAAAGACAAATAACTTCTAAGTTCTTGATATGGAAAAGAGTTTCTCCAAAGACAGTAAGTTTGCCAGTAAGCACATAAAAAGACGCCCAGCACCATTGGTTATTGGGAAAGAGCAATGAAAATACAAAAATAAATAAATAAATAAACTTCACATCTAGCAGGATGGCTAAGATATAAGGTTTGTGGGAAACCGTGACCTTCAAATCACGCTGGCCATAGGTTTCTATTTGGCAAAACAGTTCATACCATTAAACCTAGAGGTAGCATATGGCCCAGCAACTCTACCCCTAGGTATATACAAAAAGAAGAAGAAGAATTACAGTATACATGAGCACAAACACTTGCATATGAATGTTCATAGTAGTGCAATGTTCAAAAACTGTGGAAAGTCCCAGCATATGTCAATGACTAATGGGAAAGCAGAATTTTCAGTGTCCTTTTGATGGATCATCTGACAATATGAGACGCTGACGGCAGAGAGATTGGGGGCATAAAAGGCCACACTTTGCATTAATCAATTTAGATGAAACATCCAGAATGAACGAACTCAGGGAAAGCAACACAACAGCCCAGGGTTAAGTCAAGGGGTGGGCAGGGTCCCTAGATGCAGACAGGTGGTCTCCTTTAGACTAACCAAGAAAATTCCTGACATGGCTGGAGAGATGGCTCAGTGGTTGTTAAGAATGAATAATGATCTTGCAGCGGATCTAGATCTCTTCTGGCCTTCACAGGACCTTGCACTAACATGCACATAAAAACACATGCATACATACATACATACATGCACACACATACATACAGACATACACACATACATACATACATACACACAGTTAGAAAATGTGTGAGAAACATTTTTTAAAGTCATGAAATTAAATATTGGTGCTGGCTGCTCAACTCTGATTATATATATATTTTTGTTTTGTTTTGTTTTGTTTTTCGAGACAGGGTTTCTCTGTGAAGCTTTGCGCCGTTCCTGGATCTGGCTCTGTAGCCCAGGCTGGCCTCGAACTCACAAAGATCCGCCTGCCTCTGCCTCCCGAGTGCTGGGATTAAAGGCGTGCGCCACCACCACCCGGCCAACTCTGATTATATTAAACATTGACTCACACATTTTACAATTTTATGACACATGAATTTTGTGGTACGCTAACATGATCTCCAAAAGGTGATTACTGAAAAAGAAAAACTAATTAAGACAAAAATAGAAATGATGCGCAAACAAAATTAATAATAAAAACGTCAAGCTATAGTATATCATCAAGATATAAAAATTCAATCAAGTAATATTTTTAAAACACTTTACGGTAATGCATTTAAAACTGTTAGTGAACTGCACCAGTATTTGGGGAAACAAGCCTTATCCATAACGGTACGTGAGGAAACAGGCCGAAGACTGACCGCCTGAGTGCAATCCCCAGGACACAGGTGTGGGAGCGAGAGCATCAACTCCTGCAAGTTGTCCTCTGACCTCCTCTCATGTGCCCTGAAACATGCAAGTCCATACATACACATTAAATAAAATAAAATAAAACTTATAAAAGTTGAGAAAAAATATAATTTGTTGATAATATGATACATAGCTAGAAAACCCAAATAACTTAGAGAGAAGTCATTGAACTGATAACAGAAAAAATTCAAGAATAAAGGCTCAAGAAAGAAGAAAAACAAATGTACGAACACAGCATTGTGATAGTAAACAATGCATTAACTTGAGCAGGTCATGGGCTAGCAGATGGTTGTTAAACACTGTTTGGGGGGGGGGGTGTGCTCCTAGATGAGATCGGCATTGGAATCAGTGGGCCCAGAAGAGCAGTTCCTCTCTAATGTGGGCCTATAAATCACTTACGCATATGGTGAGTTCTAGGTTAGCCCAGGCTATCTGGTGAGTTCTAGGCCAGCCCAGGCTATATAGTGAGTTTTAGGCCAGCCTAGGCTATATGGTGAATTCTAGGTTATCCCAGGCTATCTGGTGAGTTCTAGGCTAGCCCAGGCTATATAGTGAGTTTTAGGCCAGCCTAGGCTATATGGTGAATTCTAGGTTATCCCAGGCTATCTGGTGAGTTCTAGGCTAGCCCAGGCTATATAGTGAGTTTTAGGCCAACCCAGGCTATATGGTGAGTTCTAGGCCAGCTTCGGGCTGCACAGTACAATCTCAGGGTGGGGTCAGAGGCAGAGACGAGGAGGCCAGGTAAGAAGTAACTGTCACAAACAAGGGATCTCTATTGGACTATAAGTAAATTTTACTTTTTAGCAGAAAATGTACAAGCTACATGAAAGCAAAATGATACATTCAAACCAGCTAAAAGATTTTGAAATTTTTTCTAAGATGGGTTTTATTGCATCTTGTTATGCCATTCAGTTCATATCCCCGGGAGGCCTGCTCTTTTCTGAAGGGGAACAAACAGAGGAGCAGTGGATCTTGGGAAAGGTGAGGTGGGGGGAACTGGGAGGAAGGGGGAAGGGAATATGTGGTGGGGACTATTGTGTGAAAGAAGAATAAATAAAAAGAGGGAAAAAAAGATGAGTTTGGTGGTGTGTACCTGTAGTGTTGAGAGAGTGCCTCCAGCAGCACCTGGGAAACTATGCCAAGAGGATCAGAAATCCAAGGGCATCCTCATCACTTCCTAGCCTTCTGACTAAGATGCAGTGCAAATCTGATCTCATCGGTTTAACACTGGTTGGGTCCTCCAGCCAAAGACAACATATGAAATGATTTTTAGAGCTAATCAATAGAACAGAAAATGGTTCCCTCCACTATACCCCTTGACCTGATACTGCAGAACCTCCAGGGTTGATGCATACTCTAGGGGAAGACTAATATCGTAAAGCAGTATTAAAGATATAAGAAAAAAAACTGTTTAATGCCTTTCAAAAGAATGCAAGAGAGCACTAAAGCCAAGATGAGGCGCTTCATCTCCACCGATCCTACTTATAAGAAATGCTGAAGAGCGTCTTCCAGTTGAAATAAAACAGAATTAAATAACAAAACAATCAAGTAAGAAAGTGGAGCACTCCCTAGTGGAAGAAAACATGAAAAGTGCTATACTACTGTGGGCCCTCGACACGGTTCAGCAGGTGAAGGAGCTTCCTGCCACACCTGTCAATCTGAGTTCAGTGCCCAGGATCCACGTGGGGGAAGGTGGGAGACCAACTCCCAAGTCGTCCTCTGGCCCTCCACATGTAACTGGAAATGTTTAAAAGAGTGCTGCACTGTCATAATAGAGGCAAGGAAATTACTTTTAATTCGACTATAAAAGTTAAAAGAAGGGGCTGGAGAGATGGCTCAGAGGTTAAGAGCACTGGCTGCTCTTCCAGAGGTCCTGAGTTCAATTCCCAGCACCCACATGGTGGCTCACAACCATCTATAATGAGATCTGGTACCCTCTTCATGAATGCAGGAGTATATGCAGCCAGATTATATACTGTACAATAAATAAATAAATAAATAAAAAGTTAAAAGACAAAAGTGCTAAAAGAATAAAACAAATTACATTAGTGGATAGGTAATGTAAGCAGATATAAATGGAGATCAGTGGCAATCCTGGGGGGGGGGGGGGGACATGTGCAATTGCACATGCTAGTGAAGCTGTTACCCTCTTAGAATGCACTGTTACCTCTATATGCTACTCTGTGGCAGCCCTGCGGCAACCACAGAGAAGGTATCTGTAGATATCATGTGAAAGGAAAAGGATACCAAGCATATCAATACAAAAAAAACACTGAAAGAAAGTCATGACAGTGAGAGACCAGGGACACAAGAACTATGTGACAGACAGAAAACAGTTCTGAGGACAACAGGGAAGCCCCCTTGTCAATAATTACTTTAAACTTGAGTGGATTATGCTCCTCAAACAAAAGACATATAGAGCGGTTAAATCAATCAAAAACAGATTCGATTACATAGTGCATACAAGAGACTCACTTTTGATTTCAGGACAGCTTGGGCTGAAAGAAAAGAGAAAAGGAAAAATATTCCATGCAAATGGCAACCAAATGAGAGCAGGGTGGCCATCTTTCTGTCAGACAAGACAGACTTCAAGTCCAAGGTAAAGACTTCCAGAAGACACTGAGGACTCTTTATAGTGATAAAACTATCAAACCATCAAGACAAAACAATTACAACTACGTATGTACCCGGTATAGAGTAACAGCTCGGTGGTTGAGAGCAGGGGCTGTTCCTCAATTCCCAGCCCCTACATGGTGGCTCACAACTGGCTGTAACTCCAGTTCCAGGATACACACGTAGTGTGTAGTAGACATACATGCAGTCAAAACACCTATGCACAAAAAATAAACAAAAAATTTAATTTAAATTAAAAAAAATATTGAAATAAGCCAGACATGAGGTGAGTACCTATAATCCTGTCACTCTAGAAACTAAGACAGAAAAAATGCCAAGAGCTCAGTGTCAGTGGGACTTCATAATAAGTACTAGGCTAGCCAGGGTTACAGAGCAAGAAGTGTGAGTGTGTGTGTGTGTGTGTGTGTGTGTGTGTGTGTGTGTGTGTGTGCGTGTGTGTGTGTGTGTGTGTGTGTGTGTGTGAGTGTGTGTGTGTGTGTGCGTGTGTTGTATGAGAGGAGAAGTATTGTATGAAAGAATAAATAAAAGAAAAAATAAATTAACCTACCTAGAGATGTAATTTTGAAGAAGCTGATGAAATAAGGGATAAAATTAGGAATTGTGTGACTGTGTGTGTGTCTGTGTGTGTGTGTCTCTGTGTGTGTCTGTGTCTGTGTGTAATCTCCGCCTTGATGTAACTTTAGAACTTAAGATAGGAATATTTAACAATATAGTATTAGCAGGAATTTCAGTTCCCCGGTCTCAATAATAGCTAAGTAAACCAGAGCAGAAACAGGGGACTCATAGATCCAGGATATACAAACTTCCAAACAACATCAGAATCAGAATATGTAATCTTAAGTGCACGTGAAACCTTCTGTAGGATAGAGCATCTTAAAAACAGAGCAGTGGGTGCCAGAGCCCAAGAGAAAACAGAGAAGCAAAACAGGTAAACTCCTGACTGGGTGGCATGAGAAAATTCTGGATGAGATGCACAGTCCTTTATCTGGGGAGAGTAATACTGTGCTCACATACAGCTTTTCAAATCTTCTTGCCAAACTGGAAAAACCATAATAGTATTGAAGAAACAGCAACTTGCTGTGCTGTGCTACATTAAAAGTCAGAAGTTCTGTTTCTCAAATGAACCAGGAGAACTAAGCATGGTAGTGCACACCTGTAAACCCAGCTCCTGAGGGGCTGAAGCTGGAGGATCAAGAGTTCGAGGCCAGTCTAGGCTACATAGTGAATGATCCTGCAAGAAGGAAGGGAGGGAGGGAGGGAGGTTGGCTGAGAGAGTGAAAGGGAAAGGTCTAAAGAAAAAAAGCAATAGGGTATCACATATTAGAGTGACCATTATAATGCAATTCTATTTCTCCCCTCCCTTTTCTCCCTACAAACCCTCCCATATACCTCTCCTTGCTCTCTTTCAAATTCATGGTATCTTTTTCATTGATTGCTATTCCATGTGTATACACACACACACACACACCATATGCATGCACAGACTCTTATATACCTAGATACACCCTGCTCAGCCTGTATACTGTTACTCGTGTGTGTGTTTTCAGGGCTGATCGTTGGGTATTGGATAACCAAATACTGAGCTTTTTCCTGGAGAACACCACCTTTCCTGTTCCCAGTTTGTCTCAGTTGCCTGTGGTTCTTTGTGTAGGAATGAGGCCTTGTGTGCCTTTCCCAGTCCACTTTGACGTGTCACTGTTGTCCTTGCTCCGCACATACTTAGGCAGTCACACAGGTGAGACTTCACTGCTGTAGCTTCTGATTATACAATCTCGCCACAAACTCCCTGATTTTCTGGCTCTTATAACCGTCCCATCCTCTCTTCCACTGTGTTCCCCCAGCCTTAGCTACAGAGTGTCTGTAAATGTATCAGTTGGGACTGGGTTTCACGACTCTGCATTTTGATTGGTTGTACATGTATCCATTGGGATTGGGCTTCACAACTCTGCATTTTAATTGGTTGTCATTTGCTGTAGTGATCTCCATCTGTTACAAAGAGAACCTTTGTAGTTAGAAGTTTTCCTGTGTCCCACAGCTGCTTATAAAATAATCACTCAGAAGCTTATATTAATTATAACTGCTTGGCCATTAGCTCAGGCTTATTACTGACTAGCTCTTACACTTAAATTAACCCATAATTCTTATTTATGTTTAGCCACGTGGCTTGGTACCTTTTTTCAGTTCTGCCTTGTCATCTTGCTTCCTCTGTGTCTGGCTGGTGACTCCTGACTCAGCCCTTCCTCTTCCCAGAATTCTCCTCATCTGCTTACTCCACCTATATTTCCTGCCTGGCTACTTGCCAATCAGTGTTTTATTTATCAACCAATTAGAACAACACACATTCACAGCATACAGAATGACATCCCACAGCAAACCTTCTTTGTCAGGCAGTGGTGGTGTGAACTTTTAATCCCAGCACTCGGGAGGCAGAGGCAGGCAGATCTCTGAGTTCACAGCCAGCCTGGTCTACAGAGCTAGTTTCAGGACAGCCAGGTCTACACAGAGGAACCTTGTCTAGGGGTGAGGCTTCCTTGATAAGTGGTAATGGCCACCCTTACCTTAGGGTATAAGACAAATGTTTAGTTTGTTAAGATTGTGAGAAAAAAGAAGAAAAAAAACTTGCGGTTAACAGGGAATTCAAAGATAAATGGTCTGTAAAATGTACATTATATCTATCAGGTCCTCCTATGCCTCCACCAAGATAGGTGGGGTTAAGTCTGGTAATTCCACATAATGTCATGGTCATGAAGCCACTGAGGGACTGTGAATTGGCACAGTGGCTGTGCTGGCTAGGCTTGCAACTCTCTCATAGAACCCCTGACCAAAGCAACTTCAGGAATGGACAGCTTTGTTTTGGCTCACTGTCCCGATGGCTCACCTCCAGGGTCTGCTGAATATACTGATTACTGTGGGCCTGCCATGAGGCCCGAAATCATGGTGAAGAGAGCATATGGCAGAGCAGGTTGTTCACATTCCAACAGCAGGAAACACGGAGAACAAATAGGAAGGAACCAGAGCAAGATTTACCATTCAAAGACCCAGCCCCCACCTCCTAAGTGTGAACCAAATCGCCTATCAATAGTGCCTCCAACTGGGTGCTACTCAATCCTCAAAGTGAGTCTTTATCATACCCAAATCGCTGCAACTGCTGAGAAAAAGAACTTAGCAGAATCTACACAATTAAGCACAGAGCAGCTATTTGATGTAGCAATTCCATTCTTAGGTATGTGGATAGCTGCAGGGAATGCAAATGTACATAGCAAAATACATGCACAAAAATATTGACAGAAGCATTATTCGTAACTGCCGAATACCATAGATTACACAGACGCTATACAAAAGAGGTGGCTTGTTATTTTTAAAGTGCTGCTATCAGGACAATTAGGGGAAATCAGAGGATTACAGGACATTACAGAAGTCTGGCAATGGAATAGACAGTGGTCCTGGATCACATAAATGCCTTTATTAATGTAGTCGAGTCATGGCCCTTCCTTAACTTACCAGTTGCTGATGCTTTCGTTAAGCCCTAAAGATTTTCTGCTCAAATCCACGGAGCAGTCTTGTAAGCTTTGCTCCCGTTCATCCTCACTCTCGGAGTGAGCTTTCTAAACACAAAGCTTTTTTGATGTCCCAGTGCCTGATTGGTTTCACTTCCGTCCTGACCTGGCTAGCCATGTTCAGCCAAGCTATCTTCTCACCAGAGAGACAAAGGAGACCAGCTGAGACCAGAATAACCAGCCAGCTGATCACTGTTCCCGGTGCCAACCCGCAGAATTGGGAGCTAAATGCAATTGTTTAGTCTAATAAGCTTGAAAGCTCTTTATAATGAAACGACAGCCAACGATGGCAATTCCCTCGTTCAAGACGCTGCATAGATCCAGACTCTTTCCGGAAGCTATAACTGTGGCGGATATCAGGTACAGAATTTAACATTGCATTGCTGCCCAGGATCAGACATGGAGCAACTGAGGAATCTACCTCAGGTGGAAGAGGATTCCTAAAAAAATCAGCCGTCGATATAAATGATGCTCTAAGGTAGCTTGAGCGGTTTGCCGGTTGACTGTGTTAGTCATTGGTTGGGTTTTTTAGACAGTCACCTCAGACCTTGAAACTTACCATGTAGCTGAGGCTGGCCTTGAACTCCCCAGTTTCCTGCTTCCACTTCCCCAGTGCTAGGAGTACAGCCTTGTACCACCATGCTGGGAGTACAGCCTTGTACCTCCATGCTGGGATTACAACCTTGTACCTCCATGCTGGGATTACAGCCTTGTACCTCCATGCTAGGATTACAGCCTTGTACCACCATGCTGGGATTACAGCCTTGTACCTCCATGCTAGGAGTACAGCCTTGCACCACCATATGCAGCTTTAATGCAACATTATTTATTAATACAAGATTTTTTTTTGAGACAAGGTCTCACTATGTAACTCTTGCTGGCCTGGAACTCGCTGTATGGACTAGGCTGGCCTTGAACTCAGAGATCCCCCTACCTCTGCCTTCTGAGTGCTGAGATTAAGCCCAGATTAAAATTAATTCTTTAAAACCTATACTGAATAAAATACTTAAATTTGAAAGAATGCCTAGATCATACAGAAATACAAACATCATTTCTATTTAACATTCAGAGGTGCCAGTAGAGAGGTCAAGAAATAGTTAAGTGGCATTCAAGAAAACTGTGAAAGCGTGTACTCTCTTTTACTCAGACTGCTTAACTAAAAGCACATGACTGTCATGTTGTCCTGTGACACTCAAGTTTCACCACACAATGCAGCAGATGATCACGAAGCCGGCTGGTATCTCCCCTTCCTCCTTCACCACCTGACCGAGAGCCTCACGGGCACATCAGTCAAGGAAGAAGAAGGACAGCTGTTGAGACAGCACAGATGGGGTTTGCAAAGCCACTCAAAAGTAACTTCAATTTAGACATTGCTTTCCGCTTCAAAATTACAGAGACAAGATTACATTAAAGAACCTGCTAGAAGAAGCAGATAAAATGTGTTCATCTCTAAGCTCTATAACCAAATGTTTTAATGGTCTTACCACACGCTCACTAAAATTAAAACAAAATCTCAAAACGCTGTCCCTGATTATCTTTCCTAAATGGATTTGAAGCAAATCATTGCGGGGGGTGGGGGGGTGGGGGGGGTAATATGCAACACGCTTTTTCTTTATGCAGCCTCTTATGTATTTAGCAATTAACGAAGGTTCCATTTCTCTGAGGAGCAGTCTCAGGCCTGCATATGCAGAGGAAACACTAACACCTCTGTCCCTAACTGTAAAGATCACCACCCAACTCAGCTACGGAGAATGACATTGAAGTGGCATAAATAAGGGAAGGAGGTTGAAATACATTAAACTGGGAAAATGCTCTAAGTCATGACAATACTATGTCTTTGTGGGTTAGAAGAGCTATAACACAGGGCTAGAGGGATGACTCATGGTTAAGAGTGCACACGGCTCTTCCAAAGGACAAAGTCTGACTCCCAGCACCCATGTTAGGTGGCTCACAACTGTTTGTAATTCCAGTTCAGGGAGAATCTAATGCTCCTGGCTTTTGTAGGCACCTGCACTCATGTTCAAGTGCTCACATGGGTGGACGCGCACGCACGCGCGCGCGCACACACGCGCGCGCACACACACACACACACACGCGCGCACACACACACGCACACACACACACACACACACACATAGGAGCATGCATATGCACAATTAAAAATTTAAAAAATAGTCTTTTAGAGAAATGATAATAATACTGGGTGCTTTCTAGCATGAATTTACCACTGTGTCCAAGCTATCTGCCACACATGCTATAAACATGGTATGAAATTTAGTATTACATATGACTGTGCCCATATAATTAAAGAGAGGCATATTTTTCCTCTTCCCATAAAAGATGAGCAAAAGAGAGTTTCTACATCCTGTGTATATAAATGAGTAGTCAACATACTGAGCACTATACACGCTGTGGCCTTCCAATTCAATCCCCAGAGTTTTCCACCAAAGACAGTTACTAGTCAGGGAATGTGAGCCTCTGAGTTCATCTTCTCCCTTTATCTCTTGCCCAAGAATATTAAGAGCAACCAACCATCATCATCATTATATTCTTAATTTTCCAAAACTGTTCAAAGGGATCATGGACGGAATCACCCAGCTCCTTGCTTTCCCAGTGGTTAATCAGGAGCAAAGCTATTGTGTGTACCTCTCTAAAGAGGGCCTCCTTGGATTATTGCAGCTTTCTTCATGTTGGAAATAGAGTCATTAGCATCTTTATGTTTTTCAGATCTAAGATGCAGTTCCAGAGCTAAGGTTTGATTCCTGTGACCCACGGAAAAGAAAATGTAGAAGGAGAAAACCAACCCCACAAAGTTATCCTCTGATTTCCATATATGTGCCATGGCACACTAGCTCACCTGTGCATACAAACATACACAACTAATAGATATGATATTTTCAATAATAAATATGATTTTTTTTAATTCCTGAGCATGCTCAGTCTACAACCAGGCCACTGTTAGTCATGTGAATGAAACCAGCTCAGATGAGAACAGTCAGGACGGCCGATCTCTAGCTTGCAGACAGAGATGATGTGAATGACTGAGGTTTAAGCCACTGGTTTCTGGAGAGATGGTACATCTAGGGAATAGGTTGTTTTGACAGCGGGAGGTAACTGAGGCAGACTGGCTCTCACACTTAGGGAGAACTACGGCTTATCCAAAAGTCAGGGTCCAGTGAAGTCAGTACAGTTTGTCTTGTCTCAGCTATGTCTACAATACACCGTCTTGCCCAACAGAGAGCTCACTGGCTCAGCAAGGCTGGTGGGCCAGGGAGCTTGGGGGAGCCATCCACCTCTGCCTCCCCAGCACTGGATTACAGGCCCCTACTTTCCTTTCTGTTGCTGTGCTGAAAGACCAAGTAAAACCATCTGGAGAGAGGAAAGGGTTTATTTGACTTGCAGGTAACAGTCCATCATCAGAGGAAGCCAAAGCAGGAAGCTGGAGGCAGGAACTGAAGCAGAGGTCATGAGAAATGCTGGAGAATGTCATGGGGAAAGACTGATAGCGAGAGTTTGTTATTCAGCTGTACGTCACTATTACAGTGCCTGAGGTAGTTAAAGAGAAAAAGGTCTCTTCAGGCTTTCGAAGTGTATTATTATTATTATTATTATTATTATTATTATTATTATTTATGGTTGACCATGGGTGTCAGGTCCCCTAGAACTGGAATTACAGACAATTTGAGCCGCCATGTGGGCACTGGGAATCGAACCTGGGTCCTCTGGAAGAGCAGTCAGTGTTCTTAACCACTGAGCTATCTCTCCAGGCCCCAGGCTTGCATTTTTTTGAGGCTCCAATCTGCGGTCAGATACACACCCATCTCCTTTAGTTCTCTGGAAAGGATGCTGGATGGCAGTGACAGGAAGCATGTGACAGAGCAAGCTGTCACCACATAGTCAGGAAACAAAAACAGAAGAGGCTAGGGTCCCATCAGGTCAGGGTCCCATCAGGTCAGGGTCCCATCAGGTCAGGGTCCCATCAGGTCAGGGTCCCATCAGGCTGGGGGTCCCATCAGACCAGGCTCCCAGAATCTTTGGAGAACATGCTCCCAATGGCCTAAAGACCTCCCACAGGACTCTATCTCCTGAAGGTACCATCCTTTCCTAAGAACTGGGGAATGAGACCTTAACACTGGGGTCTTTAGCAGACTATCAGAAACCAGGCCCTAGCTGGGGGGCAAAAATGAGCCTAAAGGAAAATATCTCACATTTTATAATATACATAAAACAGAAAATGTAACATAAATTTATTTGTATGGATTGTATATGTTTATAATGCACATAATACATTACTATTCCATACAATGAGATTTGTTTTAAGGAGCTGGTGGTATGACTGACTACAGGGAGACGCCAGCACAAAACCCACGGAGCAGGCAGCAGCTTGGAAGTCCCAGGCAAGAGCCAACCTTTCTTTTTCTTTTTCAGATTGTCTTATTTTATTTAATAAGGAAGAGTGTTTGTCTGCATGTATGCACATGCTCCTCGTGCATGTTGATGCCCATAGAGCTCAGAAGAGAACATCGGATCCCCGGGAACTGGAGTTACAGATGGTTGTGACCCACAAGTGCAGGGAACTGAACCCCAGGACCTCTGCAAGACCAAGTACTCTTAACTACTGAGCCATCTCTCTAGCCCCTCAACTGTATCCTCTTGAGGCAGAATTTTTGGCCCCTCAGGATAACTGCCGTTTTGTTCTTAAATTCTTCAAGTGATTAGTTAAGGTCCCCTCACAATATTGAGGGAAATGTCAAGTGTTGTACATGTTTAATTAAAGTAAAATGTTGTAAATGTTAACCACGTCTATAAATTCCCTTCATAACGCCACACTCGTCTTCCTGCCTGATTCGACAGCTGAGCATCCTAGCCTGTCCGTGGAAGCATAAAGGCTAGCCATCAATGGGGAGATGCGCACAATAAGCTGAGACCCCTACGAAAGACAGAGCCAAGGAGAGATGAACTGAAAATATCCAGCCGTGCAGGCAGGAGGAAGAGGCAGTGCTGAGACTCCAAGGCGGAGCTGAGCTCAGAAAGCAAGGGGGAGTCCCTGGGAGGGCCCAGGAGGCAGGAGGGCACATCTGGAAAATCAAGCTGGGGCTGCTGCATTTGTAGCTCGTTATTTTAAAAGGTGCACTGCGTTCTAACTACAATAGGAAAGAAGCTGACATATAATTTTAAAGACCACTCTGGTACCAATAGAGAATTGATTCTAAGCCCAAAAGAACAGGGCAGCCAGGAGACAATTTAGGAAAGTATTGATTTGTCCAGGGCAAAAGTTATACTAAATTTGACTCCTGTAAAAATGGTCAAAGTGGGAAAGCAAATGAATCCAAACGTGCTTCAAGAACTAAGAAGTCTTGCTGATGGTTGGGCTGTAGATGGTGGGAGCTAGGATGATGTGTGAGACTGGGACTCGGGAAAGACATCAGGGCTAAGGGTATAAATGTGACCCGAGTATGGTGGCAGCACACAGGTGTACTCCGGCACTGGAGAGGCAGAAATAGAAGCCCTGGGCTTTGTTGACCATCTAGACTAGCCAGTCAGCAAGCTCTGCATCCAGTAAGAAACTTTGTCTCAAAAGAAATTATAATAATAAGGTGAAGGGGTGAAGAGATGGCTCCATACACAAAATAAAAAAGTGAATACATCTTTAAAAAAATGAACCTGGGAAATAAAGAGCCATTGATTCAAGGCAAGAAGAAAAACAGAAATAGTAAAGGTAAGAGAAGAAATCAGTAAAATCAAAAATAGAAAATCAATACAGAAAAATCAATGACAACACACTTGATTTTTTGAGAAATTAATGAAATGCATGAACCTCTGCCAAGACTGCCGAAGAAAAGAGAGGGGAAGAAGGTGTAAATGAGTACTGGGAAGGAGGCACTACTACCTCCGGGTCCGGGGACACCAAGGAGGCACCAGTGGAGTCCTACAGACAAGAGTAAGTACAAATTAACACTACTGACACTTTAAACCAGTGGTTCTCAACCCCCTAGTGCTGCGACCCTTTAATACAATTCCTCACGCTGTGGTGACCCCAACCATAACATTATTCTCATTGCTATTTCATAGCTGTAATTTCACTACTGCTATGAATCGTAATGTAAATATCTGTGTTTTCCAATGGTCTTATGCAACCCCTGTGAAAAGATCATTTGACGCCCAAGGGGTCGTGACCCATAGGTTGAGAACCACCGCTTTAAAGGCAATGGACCACTGCTTCAGAAAAAAAAATAACTAAGAAAGTACCACAACTCTCTAAAACTAAAATGAATAATGTGAGTCTATATATAACCATTAAGAAAATCAAACATGAGACTTGAAAACCACACACACCCCAAAAAGAAATCTCCAAATCTGGTGAGGTTCATGGAAAATTCTGCCAATGAAAACAAGGAATGGTGGTAGACAGCTGTAAATCCTGGCATTTGAAAGATGGAGGTGGTAGGATCAGGAGTTCAAGGTCATCCTCTGCTACACAGTAAGGCTGAGGCTAGCCTGGACTACATGAGACCCTGTCTCAAACAAATAAACAAAACAGTGATACTAATCATTTAAAAAAAAATTCATGCTGATTCCATACAGTCCAGAGCATACAGGCAAGCCAAGGTTGACTCTTCTTGCTGCTCTTTGACATGATGCATGAATCTCTAGCCAGTGCAAGTAAAGCTGGAAACAAATAAACAACATACAGACTGTAAAAGTAATACCAAACTGCCTGTGTGTTGGCAGATACCAGCATGGACGAGACAAATCCCAGGCAACTTCACAAAAGCATCATCTAGACTATTTCCCAATTCATTTTATAAAGCTGGTATTTATCTAATAACAAAACCAAGAAGAAAAGCTGGGTAGTGGTGGTGAACACCTTTAATCCAGGCACTTGGGAGGCAGAGGCAGGTGGATCTCTGAATTCAAGGCCAGCCTTGTCTACCGAGTGAGTTCCAGGACAGACAAGGCTATACAGAGAAAGCCTATCTTGTAAAATAAAAAAAAAAAAAAAAAAAAAAAAAAGACATTTTGAAAAAAAAGAAAAGCAAATTAAAGACCAATGTCCCTCATAAAAATAGACATAAAATCAGTGAAAAAGTCTAGCAAATAGAATGCAGTACTTGTAGCAGAATCAAGCTCCGTGACCCGCTATGGGCCATGCATAAAATGTCCTGCCAAGGTGTTTGAAGACATGGTCTCCAACTAGGGGTGCAGTATGGGGAGGTTTTGAAACCTTTTGGAGCAGGGACCTAGCAAGGAAAAGTGGGTCACCATAGGGCTGGCTGCTGCTTCCTTAGCCAGCTCCCTTAGCCACAGCCCAGAGCCACCCCTGCCACTGTCTCTTGCTGTCATGGTGGATTGTTTCCCCTCAAATCTCTCCTCCCCTTGAGTTCTCCCTTTCTGTTATTTGATCACCGTGATGAGGGCAGTAACTGTAGTTAACAGAGGGAATTGATTCCAGAGTTGCAAGATAGAGGCAATATTTGAAAAACAACGAGCACAATTCATTAGCTAGGCGACTGAAGAAAGATTACATGGTATACAATGGATGAAGAAAAAAATTTCACAAAATTCAATACCCATTCTTGATTGAAAAAAAAAATACCACAAGCTCAGAAATATAGACTAGCGGCCATCTTCAACTTGAAAGGGGACAATTGCAAGGACCGCTTCAAATGACATGTTTTCTGGTGAAGCACAACGATTTACACTCAAGGTCAAGAGCAAGCCAAGGCTGACTCTTCCTGCTGCTCTCTGACATGATGCATGAATCTCTAGCCAGTGCAAGTGAGGCTGGAAACAAACAAACAACATACAGACTGTAAAAATAATACCAAACTGCCTGTGTGTTGGCAGATACCAGCATGGACGCGACAAATCCCAGGCAACTTCACAAAAGCATCATCTGGAATTAATAAGTGAGTCCAGATAAGTAAATAGCATATGAGATAAATACACAGAATTCAATTATAAGTACTAACAATGAAGACATGGACATCAAAAGCAAAATGAAAATATCAGTTACAATTGCTAAAACTTAAAATAAATATTTAAGTGTGGCTCTCAGGAAAACTGTACAAGGACTTGTTGGCTAAAACTTAAAAAACTCAGTGAATGAAACCAAAGACTTAAGAATGTGGAAAGACACATTGCACTCCTCACTTGAACAAGAGAGCACAGTGACTACACTAATTCCTCTCTCCATTAGCGTTCAAGTTTAATGCTATCAAAATTTCAGCAGATTTTGTAGCTCTCAGTAAGATTACTCTGAACCATAACCGTGGAAAAGCAGAGGAACTGGAATTGTTCACAATTCTGGGAAGGAAAAATAAAATGGGAAAAGCCAGTTACCTTTTCCCTGTTCACTGTATATTTACAGTGTATTGACAGAGATGGACACAGACCAGAGGGATGAGATAGATAACACAGAAGTAAGCCCCACAAAAGTACCCAGCAACTTTCTGACATTATGAAAGTCAACACAATCAAGGAAAGATAACATTAGCAACAAGTGGTGTCAGAGCAGTTAAAGATCCATGAGTAAAATATAGTATCTACATACCTTGAATTAAACCTCACTCTTCAGGCAAAAGAAAGAAAAGGACAACAGACTTCAATGCTGACCAGTTACAGGGGGCACACCTGTAACACCTGTAATCCCATTACTCAGGAGGCAGACACAGGAAGATCTCTGAGTTCAAGTCCAGTGTTATCTACACAGCAAGTTCCAGGCCAGTGAGAGCTACATAGTGAGATGCTGTCTCAAAAACAAAACAAAACAGACTTAAATGGAAAGCAAAACAACATACAAATCTGATGCCCTCTTCTGGCCTCCAAGGACACTGCATCCATGTGCGTAAACCCACACTCAGATACACACAAGTTGTTCAGTTAGTTTTCGTCAGCTTAACACAAACTAGAGTCACATAGAAGGAGGAAACCTGGTGTTTTATTACAGCAAATGTAACTAATATACATCCCAGTAACCCTGTTCTTTGTCCTTTTGACCAGTGATCCATATCTTTGATAGGGGATGGAATGGGAGAGATGTGTGAGGCACTGTTACATTCCATATTATGAAGACACATATGTACTCCATGTTGTATAAAGGAATCTCTAGGTATATGTTATAAATAGCACAATTACATTGTTGATGATTTGTTTGTACTGAGGGAACACACACACATACTCACACATTCTCTCTCTCTCTCTCTCTCTCTCTCTCTCTCTCTCTCTCTCTCTCTCTCTCTCTCTCACACACACACACACACACACACACACACACACACACACACACACACACACATGTACATCCCAGATGCCCCTAGAGGAGCACAAGACTGATACCAGCTAATCTTGTGCATGAATGAAGCTGCATGGGGAGAGTTCTAGGGGCTTGTGAAAAACTCCAGGAAAACAAGACAAGAGTCCTGTGCCCTCTGTGCCTCAAATCATGAGTTTGTTCTTGGAATGTGCTTTCATGCCCTGCCCAGGTGGAGTAAGTAGAAGTGGGTTTACTTCATTATCTTACTATTCAGATGAAGTCTTCAAGCACAGTTATCGTCATGACTGTACACAGTCTAAACTCATGTGCCCTTGCCCTTGTGACTGTCCACAGCTGGAAGTCATGTGAACTTTGCTCATATGACCTTGCTTAACCCTCAGAATATAAACTGCCCGACGCTCTGCATAAAGCTGGCTATGGCACAAGACTTTAGTCCGCCTCAGATTTAGGTCCACCTCTCCCAGGTTCACTCTGCCAGCTAGAGTGGTGACACACACTGACTAGACTCATCGAAAGGAGCACAAGGCTGATGCCGGCCGAGGCTAACAAGACTGTGCCGAGAAGTGCCTGCGCCCAGACATCCAGAGAACGAATAGTGCAGGACCATGAGAGAGACATCACAGTCTCGGGGAAGTGGACCATCTGACCCAGGAGGTAAACCTGAGCTCCGGAGTGACTGACTGCCTTTGTCCCGCCCTCTCCCGCCCCCTTCTCCCTAACTTTAGGACTGTCACCTGCTGCCTTCTCAGAAGGTCAACTCTGTAAAGTACAGCTTCAAGTCAGGGCCTGTCCTCACTCATTGGCCTTTGGGGTGCCAGTGGAGGCAGCACTGATCCCTCATACTCTGGTTATAGTTCTTTGGGAAACCCACCCACCCTGATTTGAGTCATGTCATTCTGGTAACTATTCATCTCAGACATCACCCAGCCAACTCCATTTTTCCAGCCAAAGTGAATAGTCCAAGACTATCATCCAACCTGCATTTACCCACTGAGCCATCTCCCCAGTCCTTATCTGTCCTTGGGTCTTAGAAGGTGGAAAAAGGTCAATTAGAGGCCATGTTACCAATCCAAGAAAGCTACTTGTGGGCAAGAACAAAGCCACTCAGAAAAGAGTTGATATACACAAGTTCTGAAGCTCCTAGGTCTCTGAGGTTCTCCTGGCCTCTTCCACTCGTGTGTGTGTGTGTGTGTGTGTGTGTGTGTGTGTGTGTGTGTGTGTGTGTGTGAATGCAGGTATATGGATGGCACTGCGCATGCACAGAGGTCAGAGGACAAGGTCAGTTTTCACCTTCCCCTTTCTTTGAGGCAGGGTGTCTTTGCAGTCCTTCTGCTGCATAACCAGACCAACTGGCCCATGCATTTCTGGTTTCCTGTCTCTGCCTCCCTTCCCCCTGCAGGGCTCTGGGTTACACATCCTTCCTCTGTGCATCAGGTTTTTATGTGGGGTCTGGGGACTCACAATCAGCTCCTCACTCAGGTTTGCAGAGCAAGTGCTTTTTCCACAGCCTCCCGCCCTCACCCCCCCCCCTTTTTTTTTTTTTTGGCCTAGGTGAGCCCAGGCAGGATTTCTCTCACTGCAGGTGAGGAATTATTTCCCACTAATACACTCCCATTCAGCTTCTCATTCACACTTCATCACCCTAATAAGCAATAAAGATTGGAGCCTATCATGCGTCACTTTAACCTATTTGGATCCATTGAACACATTTTTCCATTTTGATTTCAACCTGATGAGCTATCCAGGCACCTACTGAGCTCTTCATGAAAAGAACAGAGAATTATTTAGATGAAAAGTGGCCAGGACCAGGAACTGTGCGCCACCTGAGGCCACAGGCAGTGGGGGGGGAGGGGCGGGGGCGGGGATGAGGACTATGCATAGAAAATAGGATCAAAAGAGAGACAGAAGAGGGTGGTTCCCGCTACTGTGAGTGAAAAGGCAGGAGAGGGTGGCCCCTACAATATATGTGGCATTTTTAAATTACCGGCTAGCTTGAGACAGCCTGCAATAGCCAACCAGACAAAAGGGGATAACAGAAAGGGAAAGGAGAGATAAAATCAACCTTTAGGAAGTGTCTATTTCTAGAAACCATACTGATGGCTTTCTGCATGCTCTGTCTTCTGGCCATATGGCAAGCGCACAAGTATTAAGCAATTTTCACCCAAGATGGTGGCTGGTGCAGAATTCAAACCCAAGGCTGTTTCCTTCATGGCTGTATAAAAAGGGCTTGTGTCAGAGTCTGGGAGCTACAGTCTGGGAGAGGGTGGAGCCTGAGGTGACCCTCTCAGGACCAGGCCCATTTTAAAGCAGTTTAGCTGGCCCTTTGTGTGGGCCTGTGTACATGTGTGTGTGCACTCATGTGTGTGTGTGCCACATGGGTGTGCATGTGTGTGCCTGAGTGCATGCATGTGAATTCAAGTGTACACAGGTGCCTGTTTGTACATGTGTGCACATATGTGTGTACATATGTGTATGTCATGAAACTACAGAGGGGCACTTGAGAGGCAAGGAAGAGATCTGAAGGGAGTCTGGAGAGAGAGTAACAGAATGTGTGTGACCAGAAAGCTGAAGGGAAAGTGATTTGGGGGAGTTATGGAGGACAGTAGAGGAAAGGGTGAATTAAAACAGAGTTTAATGACAGGAGCATCTGGAAATGTCATAATGAAATTCATCACTTTGTATGCTAACTTTAAAAATTAATTATAAAAAAATGGAGATGTGTTCAAAAAAGATACTTACGTAAGTCAAAAATGGGTGTGGTCATAATCCTTTGATTCCAGCAAAGTCAACTAGCCCTGGGCTGTTTGGGGAGGGGGTTACACAATGAACAATTTCATGAAGACAGTTTGATGCCGGAAGTAAGAAATCTGGCTCTATATTATATAATCTAAAAATGCCCCCACCACCTACCCCCACCCCACGCACAAGAGAAGGAAAGGGGGAAAACTCCCAGAAATCACACAGTCAAGGCAAACGCAGTGAAGTGGCTCACTGGTTACTGTGGTAACCGACTCTCCTTGCTCTGGCTGCTTATCCCACGATCCCTCTGTCACCCTATTTTTAGACCGGAGACAACGAATGAAAATGGCTTTAATTTTTTTTTCTTTTCTATGTGATTAAGACATGCATAACCTTTTGAAAAAGACCCAGAAGCCAGAGCCCAGGAGTAGGGGACAGGACCCTACTTCCGATACCACATGGCCTGTGTCTTTTGGAGACCTGGGCCACTGGGTTCTTAGGAGCTCAGTGGCCACAAATGAGGAGAAATGCTGAGGGATGGAACCGAGCTTGAGTAGTGTCGATACGCACACCAAGGCACGTGGAGAGCAATGGTCACTGAAAGTAGGTGAAAGGACCCAAGTGTGATAGTGTATATCTATAATTTCTGCCCTCAAGAGGCTCAGGAGTTTAAGGTTAGCCTCTGCTACATAGGTGGAAGCCAGTCTGGGATACACAAAACCCTGTCTCATAAAATAATAATAATTTTTAAATGAATAATAAAAAGTAAAGAAAATAAAATAACAGTTCTGGGAAGAAAGGACTGTGGACTATCTGGTAAGAATCACCATGGGGATGCCAGTGATCTCCAAGATGCCTCAAAGCCAAAATCTCCCATCGAATCACTTTAAATATTTATTTTACCAACTCTGCCAAGGAGCCAAATGCTAAAAACCTATCAGCCCTTTCCTGAGAATGAGCTCAAATCTTCTTATGATTTTTTTTCAGTTGTGATATTTTCAAATGTTATTATGGACTATCTGTCTCCTTTCTTTTTTAACTGAAGATACTGTTTTTAAAAGCTTCCTCTGCCAGATCTTGGATGTTCCCAACACAAAGAAATGATCTATGTCTGCAGTGATGGATATGCCAATTACCTTGATCTGATCATTCCACATGGCGTAAGTCTATTGAAATGGCACACCATGTTCTGTAAATATGCACAATTACTATATGTCAATTAAAAGGAAAATGCACTTTTTACCATTTTTCCCCTTGGCTGATGAAGATTAGCAATGAAAACATGTCTCTGCCTTTGCCTCACAGAAAACACTGAGTGTGGGCCACATGCTCTCAAACTGTTTGTAAGAGAAAGGTGGCCTCCCGAAATGCGATGGGAAAGAAATTGACCTGAAACTGCAGAGCACTGGGTCTACATTGTGGCAGAAAACAGGCCTGACCTGGAGACAGGGAGAAGCTGGAGGCTGCTTGTTGTGAGGGGAGAGAAGTCTAAACCAGACCCAAACCACTTGTTTTTAGTTGACTCAGCTCAGGGATGGAAAGGGGCCTCAAGTGTTCAGATGGGTAGAGAGGCTCAGGCCTGAGGAGCGCAGGGCAAAGGGCTGATGTCCCCATCAATGTGTGCTATGTTAATAAATTGCTGTTGCTGTTTGAACTCACTGAGAAGCTGCTCTGGGAATGGGGTTGTGCCCCCTGCCCCATTTCAAACTCAAGATATTTGGCTCAAAGTGCCATCCAAGGTCTGGAAATGGGCTGGCCCCCCAAACTCTGTTACAGAGAGGGAAGAGAGCAGAAAGTTAGTAAAGACGCTGCGTCCTTGAGGACAGCTAGAAGATGAACCATTTCCAGCAGATGCTCCCATTGTTTATCCCATGAAATAAAGTTGCCTGCAGCAGGGAGAAGATGCAGAAAGTTCAGCTCTGGGAAGCTCAGCCATGAAGAGGAAGTTCAGTCAAGAACCTGAACTACTGTCTCGGCTTCTGCAGTGAGCCTCTGCTAGGTGTTTTAATTACCTGATTTGGTAGTGTTTGGCTACCTATCTACCTGCTACCTGCTGCACACTGAAGAAACTCAACTCATTCAAAACCCAAAGTACGGCTGTTGTAGATCATCCAGACCATGCAGAATGCCCCTGTAAGTGGCTGATGGGAATACTGGGGTGCATTTTAGATCAGCTGGGGTCCCTGAGTAGGGGATTCTCAGGGTCCAGCATGCTGGACTATTCCTGAAATGCTTGGTGCAATGCAAGTCTGTTTGCAGTCTTCTGTCTTTATATTCGTCACTTGGCTGCCACTCACGTTTCAGCTGAAGTATTCCATCCACAAGGAGGTCTTTCTAAGCATTCTCACCACCTCCACCACAAACTTTCTACATCTCCTTTCATGTGAGATAATCACCTTCGGTGCTTCCTCTGCCAGTTGTACTACATGTGCAACCATTGCTTACCATGTGACCCATTCATGTAGACGATGCCAACTGTAAACCCCCATATAGGCTATGAATCACGCCTTTCTTATTCATTACTCTACCCGTAATTACCAGCATAGAGTTTTACCTTCAAAAGTATCTGTTGAGTAAAAGATGACTGTACCAGGTAGAAAGTGTCCCTTAATATTCATGTGCACTCAGAATCTAGAATGTGACTTTCTGTAGAAATAGAGTCTGCAGATGCAATTAGTTAAAATGAAGTCATACCAGGTTTCGGGACTTCCTCAGTCTAGGGACTGATACCCTTATAAGAAAGATGTATCAACACACACAAGGAAATTTGTGTCAATAAGAGAGGCAGCAGTCTTGAGAGCACATGCATAAGCTAGGGAATGTCAAGGGTATAGTGATATTTTATTTGTACTGAAATGTGATTTTATTTGTATGTTAATAAATAAAGTTGCCTGGGGGTCAGAGCTAACAGCAAGCCATAGCAGAAGCCGGGCGGTGGTGGCACACACCTTTAATCCAGATCATATGACAGACAGATCTCTGTGTGTTCAAGGATACAGCCAGCATTGCAGACACACGCCTTTAATCTCAATACCAACCATAGAAGACCTGGAGGTCTGTATAGACAGGCAATGACGAGGCGGTCATGTGGTTGGGTTTACAACCAATGAGAAGGCAGAACAGAAAGTCAATTAAAAGACAGATACACAGGAAGTAGGTCTCTTTCTGGGGGAAGGACAACAGTGGCAGCAAAGGGTAAGAAAGGGTTTTTAGTATCAGCTCTTCTCTTAGCTATTGCTCTGACCTCTTGGGCTTTTAACTCTGCGTTTGGCTCTGTGTTTCTTATTTAATAAGACTTACATCTACACAAGGATCCTGGTCACAATTAGAAGCTAGAAGACAAGCAAGGATTGGACTCTTCAGTGTATTCATTAAGACCCAAACATACCAGTGACTTGATTTTGAACTTCTGGCTTCCACAATTTGAGTACTAAATTTTTATATTAAGTCACCCAGTTTGTGGTAATCTGAGCATCCCTGGTAAGATAATGTAATAGGCTATTTGTATTAAGTATAAAGATCGGTACAAAGGATCACCTTTCTATTCGTTAATTATTACTCTTTGTGCTTGTTCTAGTATGCAAACTATTGTCTATTTAGACCACCAAAATTGTCAAATGTCCTACTCCAAGCAGACAAAAAAAATTACACAAGCCCATATTAGACTTTACAACTGCACTTGACCAGTAAAGTACCAAAATGAGGCTGACGTCATTGAAGAGAAATGAAGAGTCAGTTTCTTTCCAATTTCATGGTTTGCCTTCTAAAATGGAAGTTCCATCCCAAATTCTTTCCCTCCCATGGTCACAAGATGCCTTCTCATGGCTTTCTAGGATCCAGCTTTGTGCTCTATTATTGTTATTATTTATCTGCACAAAAATACCACACCAAAGCTAGTACCTTGAAACCACAAAGTTATCTGTCAACTTGGTTGCTATGGATATGGAATCCTCCTAGGATTTGGTTGTGGGATTCTGGTGAGATCATTTCTCATAAGGTTGCAATCATATGTCAATCAAAGCTGCAGACACTGAAGACTATACCAGAGCTAGAAGGTCCTCCTCCAAATGAGGTTCATGCGCAAGTTGATGCCTGCCTAGGTGGACCTCCTGGTGTCTCCAGGGTCTCTATGACATAGCATCTGGCTATTCCCAGAGCAGAAACATAAGGACAAAGCTGCAATATCTTTTAGTCATTAAGAACAAGCCAGATGCCTTAATGGCTAAAGGTACATGCTGTCAAGCCTGGTGACCTGCCTTCAATTCCCAGAACCCAAACATCGAAAGGAAAAAACCAGCTCCCTCAAGTTGTACTCTGGCTAACACATATGCACAGACATGTGAAGTCACTCTCTCCCCCCAACTTGGAAATAAATGTAAAAAGAAAACATTAAAGTCACACATCATAGTGGAACATGGTGGTGCACACCAATAACCCAGGAACAGCTCTAGTAGGTGAGGCAGAAAGATTGTGAATTTAAGGCCAGCCTGAGCTACATAATGAAACTCTGTCTTTAAAACAATATAAGTCACACATCATTACTTCTACAGTATCCTAGTTTCCACATAGCTCAGCCCTGATTCAACATAGTTTGCCCTAGGCCATGGAAACTGAGAAAACCTCTTAGGTTCTGGCTACCATGTCTATGGCCCAAAGAAGAGGAATTTGTTTTTCTCTAGAAGCCTCCAGAAAACTTACTTCCTGCCCAGCTGGCCCATCTTCAAACTAGAAATTATAGTTAGAGTTTGAGGCTAAGAAATGGGGTCTGAGCCACAGACCCCATCATTTGGGCTGCGTGAAACACAAGCATGCAGATACTTAAGGGCAAATCTGGGTAGATTCTAGAAAAGGGGAGACGTGTTTTGGTGTGGGGGCAACCAGAACATAATGCTCACTAAATCCAGTAACTTGATTCCTGGAACTGCTATTTAAGTAACAATCCTAGTGTGTTTATCCAAATAAGTAAAAACTTTAGAAGAAGGGCTGGAGAGACAGCTCAGCTGCT